>NC_079147.1:54960566-54984913 GCF_945859685.1 Eupeodes corollae
GATGGTTATACTTTACAACTTACTTACGTAACAGCAGTAGCCACTGTCACAATTTTTAGACATTTCAAACCACCAAGAAAAAAAAACCAACATTTAATCGGAAACGATAAGCTCATCGAACTGGCGGAGCAGCCGATGCAGATTGGGAAATGAATTGCCGTTTACAGCCTGCAACGCGAAACAAATTAAGGAAAACTACCCGTATGGCCTTCACCTTATGAGGAGTATGGCCTTCACTTTTTAAGGCACATCAACGATTTTTAATTTCTTGTTAATCAAAGGTTTTGTCATGTTATTCAACTAATCAACTGTATTATTTGTTAAATAATCCTTTAACTTTTGAACATCAAATAGAAACATTAACATATCGTAATTTTGCTGCATCAGTCGTTTATATTTGCTATTTAATATTTACAAAACTTTTCACCACACAGATGTTGGAATATTTCATCAAACAAAACAAAAATAGATACCAAAACAGGAAATCCTCCATTTGAATGCACTTAACTTGTTCAAATGAAGTGCTTACATGATATTTTTGATAGCATGCGAAGCTATGTAAACAGTTCCTATCTAATATCTGATAAAATATTTTTCCTCTGGTTACACTCGTACAATATTTTTGAAAAAAAAAACAATCCATAAACCCTTTTAAGATCCTACTGTCTATACAAAAATATAGTATTCAAATATTTGCATGCTTAGATAAGTATGTATTTTTATTCTTATCAGATATTAACCCTCCCGCATCAAAATAATTACCTGATATCGATCAAAGGCAATCGCTGAAATCGATATTGTTGAAACGAATATACTTGTTGCTTGGAGCATAGCAATCATCTTACAAAGAACCGCACACGTTCCGAATGGCCAAAATTTTGATAGAATTTCCATAAGGGTCAATGGCATCGTTACCAAACATAGAAGAAGATCTTAACGAAATCAAAAAGATATAAAGGTCATTTTAAAGTGTATTCTTTTTTCAAAACCATTTACAACTCCCATACCTGATATTGCCAAATTAAGGATAAATAGATTTCGAGCAGTTCGCATCATTGGTTTTCGAACCACAGCAATTACAACCAGGGTATTGCCCACAGCACCGAACACAATAAGCACACTGTACATAACAATTAGGACATAGTACCAAGGACCTTCGATGCTTCGATTTCTCGTGAATTGTTCGAATAAAATTGGATCCAGGTGGGTGATGGTTTGATTTGTGGCGGTATTGTTGTTGAGATGATGTGTGCCTCGCACGAAATTTTCGCTATCTTCGGAGTCATTCATTTTGATCTGAAATAAATTAAAAAAAGACATAGCTATATAAATAGAATGAAATTGAAAGGTAAGCTGTTGATTATATTCAAAATGTGTTCATTCAAATTTGATATTCGTATAATATTCGTAGGTGTTCGAAATGAACATCTAAGGCAAAATTAATTCGGTCATGATTATGTTTGGGGGTATTTGAGTCCAAATGTCATTCGTGTATCGTATCTGTTAACGGTTCATTAGTTCCTAATGAACTCGATGTCTTTGTTTAATCGACCAAGAAAAAGCTATCATCGTCATCATCAGGAGACCGAAATTGTATGAAAATACAAAAGCACAATGTTAAAGGACTGTTAGAGCAATGAGAAGAAGCACATGAAATTTGAGTAGATTTTGGCCAAAACGTGCATAGCTATGAGGAAATTCATTGTTGCAGGAATTATTATAATCTTTTTGTAGACTTTACACAGAAGGAAGCATTAAAACCTTAAATTTTGTTTGCCATGTGCAGAGAAGATTACATCCATGTTGTTAGGTTAGAACAAGAAGACTTGGGAAGGCCACCACAATAATGAAATTGCACATAGTAAACAATGAAAATGAATCACAAACTTTAATATTTTGTGAGGATGTTAAGCATTATTATTTTTGTATCTAGGTATAACTACGTTTAAGGAAGTTACGGATTCGTCAGAAATTGAAATTACTTTTTGAACAAAATTCAATATTGCAATATGGTAGGCATTTTTTTGGAAGTATTAACAAATTGTGTATTGTTAAATTTTTGAACGAAATGTCTGAGAAAATCACAGAAATTATTAATATTGTGAACCTTTTAAAAGAGTAAAACAAAATCAAATGACATGAAAAAAAAGCATTTTCCAAGCAAATCAATGTAGAACGAAAGTGTTAAAAAAGTTAACAAACACCAACATACATTTTAGAAAATCTTATCTTATTTTAATAAGTAGCTATATTAAAATGAAGTATAGTAGTCCCAACTTGAATAAAATATAATATACCGGATTTCTGACAGTCTGCGCTACAAAAGTCGTAAATGGGATACTAAGGTTATAATGGTTATTGTGATTTTTTGAATCATTTCTCTAATTTGCTCTAGCTTCTGCAAATTTTTAATCAATTTTTTTATATTTACTTCCCATAAAAAAAGTAGTCAAAAGTAGTAGTCATGCCAGAGGTCTTGGGTTCGATCCCTGCCTATGCCATCTAAAGTCTTTTCACGGGTACTGCCTCTTGCGAGGAATTGACAAATTCTCCAAGAGTAGCTCTTGTCATGAAAAAGTGCTTTCTCAAATTAGCCGTCCGGATTCGGCATATAAACTGCAGGTTCCCTCCATTCCTGATAACATTAGTCACACACAGGAATGGTTGAAAGTTGTAGTTGTTGTAGTTGTCAAATTTAACATTGATCGACGTTTTAAGGTCCCTACAGTCGAAATGACAGATATTTAGAGAGGTCTGCGCGTGAGTGTGAACGTATTGTTCGTAAGTCCGGAGGTCCGTACGTTCGTACGTTCGCAACGTTTTTTTCGTCATGTATTGTGGTATGGAACATTTAAAAAATCGCGTAAGTTTCTAGAAGGCTCATAAATAAAAAACATAGATAACAAAACTGGACAGTCAATGTTAAAATTCAAGACATCAAAAGCAAAAAGTATTGAGTTTAATTTCCTTCTCTGAGCAAGAGGTTTTAGATCAATTAAAATACACCTCGTCTCATAAGTTGGAACATTTGAATAACCAAATATTTTTCGAAAGGCAAACTTTGTGAACCTGTTTTGAACTTTTTCTACACGACAAATGCTAGACGCGGTAAAGGGGCTCCATATAACAGTAAAATATTCTAAATGTGGTCGAAAGAGACCTTGAGAGCTGTTAATGTATAGGAGTCTTCGAAATCTTTTGAATTTTAAGCATGCGTTCTTAAAATGGTGAATACGCGTTTTAGAGTTCCGTGGGATGGAATTCTCTTTTTCTTTTCGAAATACTTTTAAGCGTTTTGTAGCGATTGGGTTTGGGGTTGAGAATGCTTAAAATGGCGTTTAAAAACTTCCGGAAAACAAATTTTCTTTTTCGCTTTTTTATAATCTGTGGTGAGGGTATGGCTAGGTTTTGAGGTTGAAAACGCTTAAAACTGCGTTTAAGCTTTTAAAAACTTCAGAAATGGAGTGTATAAACGTTCTTTTTAGAACTTAAAAAAACTTGTAAATAGTAAAAAAAATCTTTCAAAAAGTGAACATTTTTGTCTCTATAGATCTTCATAGAATGCTTCGGTAGATTTCATAATTTATTCTTTCCCTTGACATTTTTGTTCTAGGTTGAAAAGTTTTGCTACACAGAAATTCTTAGGGTATGTAAAGTCGCCAGGCAGGCACCAATATCAACAACTTTTTTTTAATAAAAGCCCTTGTGGGTGGCCCGCTTCTCGGGATCTCAGGATTTCAACTTCACTTTCCGGGGTTCACACCCGCTCACGTAACTCCGTTGCTCCGCTTAGGGTATGTAATTGTAAAGTCGCTAGGCAGACGCCTATATCAACAACTTTTTTTTAATAAAAGCTCCTGTGGATGGACCGCTTCGCAGGATCTCAGGATTCAAACTCCACTTTTCGGGGTACACACCCTCTCACGTAATTTCGTTGCTCCGCTTGGTGTATGTATACGATTGCTATCTCAAATTTCCTACCTCACTATCAATTATGAGAATCAACAAGAGCGAAGGAGGCGCATCCAAAGCCAATTGAAAAAACAGCCATGCATTCTTTGAAAAAAGTATAAAAGCAGTGCTCATTTCGCATTATTTTCAGTTCTACCAAATGCAAGAACCTGGTCTTGAGACTCTCTGACGGATCCACCATAGCTGCCAAACAGAATGTGAAGTACCTTTTAATCTATTCAATGAGTTGCTAAGGTTCAACCAACACTCCAAAAATGTTCTTAAAAAAGCCAATTTGGCCTTCCACCAACTACTCCCTTTTATGAAGAAAAGAACAGGACAAGTCAACCAACAAAGACCAGTCATCAGCTACTCCTTTCCAGTCTGGTTTTCAATCTCGAAGACAACCATGTAAAAACTTTTAATATACGAAAGAAAAACTCTCAGAATTTGCACCGGCCTGTACTTTGACCGGCAGCGACGGAAACACTACAGGAACAATTATCTATACTCTGAAGCCAAAATAATCCCGCTTGACAAATACCTAGTCCTGTCAGCGAAGGGACTTGTACGAAACATCATAGACCAACCGAATTAAGTAATGAGAAGGATGACCACTGAACAACGACATCCAGAGCCAAGATACCTCAGTGTAATGGAAACTCTTGATGACAGCTTAATCATGGACAACTGCCCTTGGGTCAGCCTTCTACCGAGGCTAAACACCACTACTCCTAAACCAACACCAAAATGAACATTGACAACCAGGAATGAACACCCTGAGAATGATGAATCAGCTGACTTTTAAAAATTTTTTGTACATGGAATTTATATTTATATATTTTTTTTTTAACTTAAGGCACTGTATAACGTTAAGCCCCTTATGTACCAACAAATTTAAATTAATCATGAGTATCATATTATTTAAGATCCAAATTGTATATATTATGTTCAATAAAACAAAATTCAAAATTTATTATTTTCAGTTCTTAGAACTTCGTGAGGTAAACACCTCACACAGAGATATGAACTTGGAGTTCAACCAGCGCTCTATTTAGAGTGGCGACAGCGCTCGAAGTACTTTCTGGGGTTTTGGTTGATTCGATATTTGAATCTTTCTTTACGCTTAAAAAGCATTTTAAGCGCGTTGAGTTATCTGCCCATTAAGCGTTTTAGAACGTTTAGAAATTTACTAGCTTAAAACGCTGTTTAAGCGTTTTAAAAGTTCTTTTTAGAGCTACAAAAATATTCAAAGAGATAAGAACAAGATTTCTACCTTTTGGAGCGTTTTTTCCCAAATTTTAGCTTAAAAACGATTCTAAACGTGCTAAAAATCAATTTTTCTATACAAATACCCTGAAGAAGTCTAACTTAGCCGGAATAAGGTTTAAAATAAAATTAACCATACAAATAGCCTATAAAAAAAGACTACTCCATCGACATAAATTTTCAATCAAAATAATAAGCGATAAGCGAGCGGAAGGGAAAAATATTTTTTCAGACAAAATATTTGTCACTACTTTTTCTGAAAATATTTTTTCCAAAGTAATCTCTTATGCCGTTTTAGAAATCCAGCCAAAAAGGAAAATCTCACGATGATCTGCGGGATTTCGTTACTCCGACCATTTACTGTGCAATAAAATATCACAAAAAATATCAAATTTCGTTACGCGGGATTTTGTTTTGCGGGATTTCGTAACGAACCCCTAATCGACAGACGGGATGGGAGTTTATCAGAGTGATTCGCCTCAAAGCCTTTTTTTTATTTTGGAATTCTAAGAAACAAATTAAATAAAATCGTTTTAAAACAAATAGTTCGAATCATTGATCGAAATAATTGTCTTCAAAAATAATCATAACATTTAAAAATGCTCTCATTTCGGACTTAAAGATTCGATTGATTTAAAATTTATTTAAATCATAGAATAACATCTTTTTGTTCATTTTAAACAATAAGTAAATAAATACAATTTAAAGCACAAAAGAACATTTTTTAAATCCAAAATAATCATTAAAAAATCTAGACAAAATTTTCCAAAATACCATAATAAAATATCGTCTGAACAGTATATCAACTTTTTTTAATTAAAGCTGTGCGAAGTCGTTTGTAGGCAATATAATTAATAGTAACAGAACTAATCTCACCACATGACATTCTATTTACGGTGTATTTAAAATTCTAATTTAAAAATGTTCTGTCAGGTGAACAGAATATCTCATTAAAACAAAAAATTCCACTGAGTAAATAACATTGCTTTGTATCTGGTTGTAGCTATCATAGTACCTTAAATAAAAATGTATCTACCTATCACCTTTATACATAAACATTCTGAAAGTTTACATTTATCTTTTTCTGCCTTCATCTTTGGAAAATGTACAAATATATGTAACTGCCTGGAGAATATTTCTTTGCAATCTACAGAGAAAAAATATAAAAATTGGAACATGCCACTTTGCTACTTTTGTGAGATGCAAAGTGTTGTTATACCTTACGCATACCTAACCTTAGAAAGAGCATCCTATTGGTCTCCTTGACCCCTTATGTGTATTTTTCTAGAATGTCATTTGTTTTCAAAAAAAAAAAATGGAACTAAATTTCAATTTTTTAACTTGTTCCTGACGACAGAAACCATTTAAAATTGCTTGCATTTTTTTGTGCAAGAAGGAAGACTCCAAAGATATATCCTGTATTCTTCTTCATTATAATTTACGCCTTTTCATTTACGAAGGACACAATAAAAAGAGAACGTATAACCAAGGATTTTAATTTGACATATTACTCTCCGTTTGCATCTTCCATTTTCTTAACTTTACCCAATTTGCTGTAAGATGAAGAAGGCCAAGAAAAGGATCGCCTGTTAATGGTTTTGATACCAATGAACCATCATGCTCCTGCCGGATGTGAATGCAGAGAGTTATTTCCATATTACTGTGGCTTTGACTTCCTTTCAAAATGAATTATTCAAATTGAACTATGTTCAAAAGCAGAATATATATGTACTTGGTTACATGTGTCCAGCAACAGGCGTGTGATATAAGACATCTGTATTATAAGATCCCTAGGGCTTTCAGGAAATTACCACAAAGAAGCAATCTGAATATAAATTGAATTTTAAGGACACTAATAAATCAATATTTAAACTAAGAATAAACAAAGGATTTGCACATCTTTTTCTATTTCGCATGAAACCTTTTTTATTGTCTAAGCCTAAGAGCCCATGATAATTTTTATATTTATAGATTTTCTAATACAAATGGCCAAATAATGTGGGTGTTAGATTGTATGTGATTTAAACCAAAAGTGTACTAAGATTGTGTGAATATAAAAAGGAAACAGGAAGAAAAACAAAAACAAAGGGAATGTCTTAACTTGTGTTAAGGAAAATTTATTTTGAATTTTGCGTCTTGGATCCTTCTTTAAAATTAAACAAGAACACGAAGAAAATCTAAGTAAATAGAAGTTTTAAATTAGGATTAGGCACTTCCGGCTTAGAATCTAAATTTATACTTTTAAATTTTGCAAAATTTGTATGAATAAAATAACATAGATACAAAATTTATTTTTTCTCAAATTTTAATATGAGTTCTTGTTTTACTTTGAAACATTAATAGAAAATTGCTTGAAACTGTTTTTAAGTAATACACTTCGTGTCACATGAAGAGGTACAAGTTTTTTTCGTTTTTTTATTTGACGATATTTTTCAAACAATTAGGTTTTTTGGAAAAAGACAAATGTGTGACAAATGAATAAGAAACATAAGTACTTAGTTTATATTACAAACAATTTTTGGATAAAATCCAAGCGCATAAAAAGTACCTGTTTTTTGTGTCTCATCAATAGACAAGATCTAAATTTACCCATTAGCATGTTTAAAATCAGAAAATAGGATACTTTGATTGTTTGGGAGCTTAGTATAAGAATTAATTTGATAGAATCAAGAAGTATGGGTAGAGTTAAGGGTCTAAATAAGAAGGAAATGAGCCAAATTCAAGCTTACTTAATTTGAAAGTTACTAACTGACTTAAGGTGGTGCTACAGTCCGGTGTGAACTAGGGCCTCACCAACAAACTTCTCCATCTAGCTAGGTCCATCTTCTCCTCCACTCCCCTTCGATGCATACGGGACTGTAGATCACACGAAGAACTTTTCTGTCGAAGCGACCGCTTTTGTCATAGTCCATGCTTCTGCACCGTAAAGCAGGACGGGGATGATAAGGGTCTTATATAGCAACACTTTGGTCCCTCGAGGGAGGACTTTACCACTCAATTGCTTTCTTAGTCCAAAGAAACAGCGGTTAGCAAGAGTTGTTCCGTTTACAGCGGAGCCTAGTAGACGAAGTCTTTGACTACCTCAAAGTTACGTCTGTAGATGGTGACATTTTGACCAAGAGACGTCGTTGTTGTATGTCCTTTCTTGAGGACAGCATGTACTTTGTTTTGCCCTCATGAACCGTTAAACCCATTTTTGCCGCCTCTGCCTTAATACCATTGACATCACGCTGAGTTTTTCCGATTATGTCAATGTCATCAGCATATGCTAGTAATTGGACAGACTTTTGAAAGATAGTTCCTCTAGTTTTGACGTGTGAGCAGGGATGCCAAAACTAGACATGGCTCTATGCAGCTCGTCCCTGTAGATGCTGTCATATGCGGCCTTGAAATCGATGAAAAGATGGTGAGTGTCGATTTGGTGTTCTTGGGTTTTTTCCAGTATCTGCCGTAATGTGAATATTTGATCAACTGTGGACTTTCTTGGTCTAAAACCACACTGATAAGGAAGTATCAGGTTGTTGACGATGGGCTTTAGACGTTCACATATTACGGCAGAGAAGGTTTTAGAGGCGATGTTAAGTAGACTGATTCCTCTATAGTTGGTGCAGTTTAGAGGGTCTCCTTTTTTCAGGATGGGGCAAACAATACTGAGGTTCCATCTAACTTATCTCCAGCTGCTTTAAAGAGCTCGGCATTCAAGCCATCTGCTCCATCGGCTTTATTAGACTTCAACTTAGATATGGCAATCTTTATACTTCGTCTTAGTCGGGAGGACGGGATTGTTGGCTTTCGTCGTCTATATTGAATGGATCATCCTGCCTGACAGCGGAATTCAGTTCTTCGTCGCCGTTATACAGTCTACAGAAGTGGTCCTTCCATCTCCTCAGCATAGACTGCGGTTCCACTATGATGTTTCCACTTTCGTCTTTGCAGCTTTCGGTTCTAGGTTTATGTACCTGCGAATTTCGTTTCACTTGTTCATAAAACTTTCGAACTTCATTTATGCTTTTAAACCTCTCAACATCTTCGACCGCACTCTTCTCATGCCCTCTCTTTTTCCTTCTGAAAAGTCGGCGTTCCTCTCGCCTCTTCTGCTCATAGAGCTCACGAGCAGCTCTCGTCCTTTTATGCAGCGCCGCTTTGCGTGCCTGTTGTTTGGCTGCATTTGCATGCCGTCATTCCTCATCAAACCAGGGGTTCCTTGTTGGTGGCTGTTTGAAACCCAGCACATCAGAGGCGACTTCTCTGATTGCATCTTGGAACTGTTGCCACTGGTTTTCGATACATTGTGTTGGCGGCAGAGAACTTCGAGAGAGGTTACTTGTAACTCGGTCGGAAAAGGATTTGTCCATCTCTGGCGATTGTAGCCTTTCGACGTTGTACCTTCTCCCTGCACCTCCCTGTTTGGAAATCCGAAGTGCTATCTTGGCTACAACGAGTTAGTGGTCCGAGTCGATGTTAGCTCCTCTGAAAGTTCGGACATCCATGATGCTGGAAGCGTGTCTGGCGTCGATCACAATATGGTCAATCTGGTTGACGGTAAATTGATCTGGAGAAGTCCAAGTACCTTTGTGGATGTTAAGGTGTGGAAAACGCGTACTGGCTGCCATGACGAAATGATGAAATTTATGAGCCTGAATCCGTTGTCGTGCAGGCTGTTCTTCCAGATTATTCCACCAAAGATGTCTTCCCTTCTTCGCTTGGCATTAAAATCGCCCAGGACTATTTTAATATCGTAGCTAGGACACTGCTCTTATTTTTCGTCTAAGAGCTTTGGGAACATATCTTTGGTGTTGTCGACTTTCTCTTCTGTGGGGGCTTGCCCGCATATTAGGCTAATGTTGCCGAATTTAGCCTTGATGCGTATGGTCATGAGGCGCTCATTGATGCACCTATAGCTCAAGACTTCTTGCCTAAGTCTGGCTCCAATGACGAAGCCGTATCCAAATAATCGTTGTTGGTTTTCGTGGTAGCAGTCACCATAGTAAATATCGCAGTATCCCCAACCTGGAGGGCCAGATCCTAAGTATAACTCCAAGAATGGGGAGCCGGATAAAACAGCTATTTATAGGCCTGGGCACCGAATAAGTCGAAGAAGCCTTATGAGGTGTTCACTAAGTAGTTCAACCTTAATGAAACTGTAGACTCCACCGTTGATTCCATCTCGGGAATTCTTTCGCTGCCGTCTGGATAATTAGAGGTGCCTTAGTGGAAACAACTCTTCCCCCCCCACTCTCATTTGCTGCCCCCAACAACTTTCCACCGGGGTTGAAACCCAATCTCCAATTGAGGTACTAGGCACCCAATGTTCACCACGGGGAGGTGAGAGTAGGAGTTGATAGACTGAGGTGGGTTTTGAGAAAAACCTGTGGACGCTTGTGTCCTCTTGAATGCACATGTCTACCATTTTAAACATCACACAATTTGAAAGTGCCTGATGAATAAAGCTACTATTTCAATGATTTAAGAAAGAAATAGAAGAAATCTATCTTTAAAAAAGACACAGCAAAGAAAATGTTGTAATGTTTTGGGGAGCAATCACCTATTACGGGACAACAGGGGAGCTGGATTTTCAAAGCTCTTAAATGACGGCAATCACTTACAAATAGATTCTGGAATGAGTTTTTCGCTGTTTTTTGAATTATTTGGTGTACAACGATGGACACTCCCACAAGATAATACATACCACGCGGACAACAAAATCCCTGATTAAGTGGGGGGAAATGTGAACTTATAACCACTGCCCCATATGCTCCTGACCTCGACATCATAAAAAACTTGTGGGGATGTCTTTCAAGAAAATTCTGCAAGGAAGGACTACAATATACCAAAAACCCAAAGAGATTTTTGAATCTATAAAACAATCCTGGCCTTAAATTTCGCTAAATTATCTCACAACACTGTCTGAAGCAATTGACAACATATTACAAAAATCAGGAGTCAGCAGACTTTCTTCCCCTTCGTTTCGGGCTGCTAATAGCAGGATCTTTACTCCTCCTGGAGCATAGGCCGCAACCAATTCTTTCCATCTCTCTCCATTCTTAGCACGATACCTCAGCTGGGACCACGTCTCCAATTTTTGGGACCAATCTTCCTTCATGACAGATGATCTCCATGTTTCTCTTGGCCTTTCAGGCCGCCTTCTACCTTCAGGATTCCATTGGCTTTCTCAATTTATGACCAATCCAGCGCCAGTTTCTCTGCGCAATGTCAACATCCACTTTTGTTGCCACTGGATGTTGAGGATGAAACTTAATTAGAGTTTGCAACCTCCTCAAAATGTCAGCAGAGCAGTTAAATGTTTCGCAGGCACATAGCAGCACGGATTTTACGTTAGACTCAAACAACTTTAACTTTGTACGGAGCGCTATTTTCCTGCAGATCTACACTTTAGAAAGCATTCCGAATGCACTACGGGTTTTATTTATTCTATTGGTGACATCCAGGTCATTTCCACCATCGAGTACCAAATAGCTATACCCAGATAGTTGAACTGGGTGACCTCTTCTATTGCTACTTGTCTCACAACCTGTTGTTTTTGGGTTTGGCTGGTTTACATTAATTTAGTCTTACTTGCATTAATCCTTAAGCCAGCCACCTCCCCTTTTTGTTGAAGAGAGTTGCACATTTGGCTGAGGTCTCCATTTCTTTTAGCCACTAAGCATATGTCGTCAGTGTAGTCCAAATGGCTTTTGTTTTTCTTCAGGTGCCTTCAGACTGGGTATGCGTCTCTCCTGTTTACCCACATGAATAGCAAGCAAGAACATAATCGGTCACAATACATCACCCTGTCTCACTACCTGTCGCACTTCAAATGCGTCGAAAAGCTATCCATTGTGCAAAACGAAACACCTTCCGTTGTTGTAAGACTCTTTTAATTATAGCAACAATTTTATCAGGAAAACGCGATCGAAGACCTTTTCAAAATCAACGAACATGAGGTAAAGTCGACATATGATTGACCACTACGAAATCCCGCTTGATGCTTCTTGAACGTAGAATCGATCTTAGCTTTTATCCTCTCGAGAATGATGGTTGCCATTAACTTTGGAAATATGGACAGAATGGTGATTCCGCGACAGTTATTCCAGTTGTTAATATCTTTTTTTGGTAGCTGGGTGACTACCTCATCCTTTCAAGGTTTTGTTTTCCCAAACAAACTTAACAAGTGACAACAAAATACCGGCAGCCAAGTCGGGGTCTGCTTTGAGGAATTCGGCAAGTATGCCATCCAACACAGCTGCTTTTTTGTTCTTTAAAAGATGTATCGCGGTTCATATTTCCGTGCATGTCGTTGGGTCAGTATTAATGCTTCTGGTTGATCATTTGCATTAGCGTTTGCAAACGGATATTACTACAACTTAGTTTAATCCATTCAATAAAACCAGTATTTACCTAAACAAAAATATTATTTGTTAATTCCTTTACTTTAAGGGGTCTTACAGGTAAATTTAGATCTTGTTCCTATTCATGTGACACAAAAACCCTTCTTTGGAAAAACCACTATAAAATTTGTACTTATCAACTTAATCCAAACAAATTTTGTTCGCATTATAAACTTAATACACATCTTAATCATTCCACATTTGGGTTTGTCCAAAAAACCTTATTTTTTTTGAAAATATCGTCAAACAAAAAACGAAAAAAAGCTTGTCTTTATTCATATGATACGAAGTGTAAATATTGCGTATATTTATGTAAAAATTCAGTTCTTTGCTACTCCTTTTATTTTAGGGCTTTGAAAAAAATTAAGATTTTTAATATTCAAAATTCAGAGTAGTCCCTTGGGAGCTTATAGTAACAATATCACTCATAGAAAAGAAAAAGAGGAAGAGTGTAGGACGAACACATATCCTGGTATAATTTAACAGCTTTGGATCTTAATAAAAATGGACGGAGGCTCCTTATTTCATAAAAATCAAACAAAAATAAAAACAATCAAATATGCAGTCAATTAAATATATTAAGCTTTTAAGAAGATTTAACGTTACGTCTAAATCCAAACAATCATTTTAGAAATAACAAAAACAAATCATCAGTTATAACACCATTTTTTTAGATTTAATATCATGGTATACTTTTGGGTGTTATAACATTTGTTTTATTTAAGTTAAGTACCACAAAGTATAGGTATAGCATTAGTTGTTGACTTTCGGAGATGAGAATTACTTATTGGAACATTATTGTAGCCATTTCCAATGAATGCCATACAACAAAACTGATGATATGTTGCTCTAAGGATAAGAATAAGTACCTATACCTATTCCTTATAATCTCTTAAGAAATACGAGTATTATATGCTGTAAGAAATTGGGCTTTTAACGAAATTACATTTTTCGTGTTTTCAAAAGTCAAAAAACAATTGGCTTTACTTACAGAAAAACATTATAACCCTTTCCAAACTTCTAAGCTAAACTTTTTTTTTGTTTGATATAAACGAGCTTTTTTTTATATCTTTATTTTATATAAAATATTGGGAGATAAACAAAAAATCATTGGTTTTTCTTCTTTCTTTTTTTATTTGTTTAATGTTTGATTGTTAACTTTGCTTTGGAAGTTATTGTAATCGGTCCCATTTGCCGAATGGAACATTTTGAAATTTGACGTTTCAGGGTCCCTATAATACAAATTAAAGAATTTTAGAAGTTGTCTGTGTGTGCGTGTGTCGTCTGCACGTTCGGGATACCATTTTTGTAGTCCCTATCTCAAGAACAAGTAGTTATATCGACTTCAAATGGATTTTGTTTCAAAGATGTGTAGAAAGATGCAGAAACGACTCTGAAAAAAATTGCGTGGGTTTTCTTTTTACCACAACAATTTCTCAAAGGTTTTTTAAAATATGCCGAATCATCAATCAAATTAAATATATAAAAAGAGGATGTGACTCATACTGATAACATCCCATCCCGTGTGTCTATTTGTCTTGCTTAAAAGTTTGTAGGTTTTCGTGTTGGGTTGAAAAGTTGTCAGTTGAATTATTCTTATTTCATTTTTTTATGAAAAAACTGTTGAATTTAATGAGCTCATCATATTTTTTGTTGCAGTTCCACATCCGAAGAAGAGGGGTGTGAATTTGAAAACGAATATGCAAAGCTGAGAGTACTATCGTCAGCGAAACAATGTATTGGATTAGTTGTTGCAGAGAGGAGATCATTAATAAAAATGAGAAAGAATGTTGGAGATAAAACAGAGCCCTGGGGCACACCAGCATATATTTTGTGGTTTTCAGATGAATCCATCTAATACAACTTGTATTGAACGATTCGAAAGGTAATTACTAATCCAATGAAGAAGGAATTCATGAAAACCGAAAGCACGCATTTTCGATAAGAGAGCCTGATGCCAAACCCTATCAAATGCTTTTGAAATATCAAGTGCAATAATCTTACTTTCTCCAAAACTATGTAAAGATTTGTTCCACTGTTCGGTGAGATGAACCATGAGATCACCAGTGGAACAATTGCTACGAAAGCCGTATTGTCGGTCAATAAGAAGCTTTCGATCTTCGAGGACGTAAGTGCAGTCGGTCGGTAATTAGAGGGTAAGAAAGATTCGCCTTTTTTGGGAATTAGTCTGGACAAATGCAGTTTTCCTTCCGATCGGAACGAGACCTGAGGAGTAGGACAGATGAAAAAGCTTACGCAGTGGTTTTGCCAGCGATGAAGAACACCTCTTAAGAATAATAGCGGGGATACCATCCGGACCAGCAGATTTATGTATGTTAAGATCTTTTAGGACTCTCGCTACAGTATATAAAATGTTAATTGTTTTTTTTTCCAAAAATATACTGGTTTGGTATCACGTTACAATATAAATATAAAATCTAATTCAAGTTTCAAGCATCATTGGTTCGGGAGATATTTAGGGTTAACCAACATTTGTACCTTTTTTTTAAACTGCTATGGTACAAAAAATCATACTTGATAGCCCTTTCTGCATTATTATCTGTGTAACAAAATTTATTTGAAGTCGATATCTCTTCTGGTTCTTGAGCTATGGACGACGAAAAAACGTCGAGATCGTACGGATGTACGAAAGTACGTACACAAGCACGCACATACATCTTTCTAAAAATCTGTTATTTCGGCTCTTGGGAAATGTGAACATTTTCAATTCGACAAATCGGAACCATTACAGTAATTTCCTATATGAAGTTAATATTTTAAAAATTGCCTTAAACTTTTTTCTAGAGTGTAGCTCCTAAAATTTGTCGTTAATTTTTGGTTTCTTTTATTCAACGAGGCGTTGTTGCAAATTTTACCCTAAATTTAGAAACATTACAAATGAGTAGGACTTGAATTTAACACAATGCGATAAAAATTCCTAATTCAACACGACACCACTCGTTTATTTTTTAGAAAACAGAAATAGCTAAATTTAGATTCCCTGAGAATTCGGCCCCAATTCTGCCCTAGAGATTATGTTTCAGTTTTGATGAGGATAGATGTACATTTTGGAACATTTTTGATATTAATCTTTGCATAATTAAATTTAATCTTAAACAAAATTTATTTTTCATGAGTCATTTAATTTTATTGATGAAATTGAATTGCTTACAAAACTCACATTTGGTCCAAGAAAAACCAACGTATTATAAATCAATTCTGAGAACAAACCTAAGACCTATCTCATCTTTCTACGTAAGTTATGTGGATGTCGTTGTCATTGTCATTGTCGTATGCATGACATTGCTAGAAAAAAGCTAATTTCGAAACACAAAACATCCCAATTGAAGCTAAAACAAGCTCCACATACGAGCGTATAAGATCTTTCTAGGGATTGGAATTGGTATGAATATTTTTAATATACTCGCATACTGTTCACAAGTAATGGGAGGTATTTTTCTTATGAATGAGCTTGAGCATCTTTTATTTATTATTTTGCACGTTTTCATGTTTCGCATTCGCATTGAAATGTATTTTGTTCAAGGTTAATGTGGAAAAGCAATATCTCTATGAAAAACATAAAAATTATTATAGACGCAATATATTTTCCTGCAGGTACGTACGGTACCTAGGTATTCCATGAATATGCCACGTAGATATATAGAATTGACAAGGACATTTAATTTTGTTCGTTGTTGTTTATGTAAGTCCTTAGGGTTTGTATATTGTTTTTGTTTTTGGTTTGCAGGTTTTTTGTGACTACGCATAAAATTTATGACAAGCAAATAAATACTCATTTATAAAAGGCAGGTACTTTCTTCGTGGTAATAACGTAATCATTAGATCCATTGCAAAAATCAAGGACACTTTTTATTGCTGCTATGAAATATGTGGTATTGATTATGATCGATTAATTCTTACTCCTTGAGTAGGATAATAAATTAAACTATAGTATTTGTTCAATGGTAGAAATTCAAATACGTTTTTGTGTAACTATGCATGGGCGTATATTGTTGAAAAGTAACATGCAGTATTATATGACAGCTGGTTAGTTTGGTTTGAAATTTCTCCATTGATATCCTTAGACGAAGTAAATAATTAAATCGGGCATTGACTTAAAGAACGTGAACATGTTACGCATAACTTTTAACATTTGGAACTGCAATGTTGAAGAAAAGACAACTTCTGGCTCATTTTTATTGGCGTTCAAATAAACTTCAAGCTCATTTGAACCTTATACAGCAGGAAAATTTATTGACCGATAAAAAAGTGAACTTTCTATAAAATATTTATATAATTTCTATTTAAATAAAAAAAAAAGTTAAATTTTAAAACAATTTTTGTTAACGATTTTTAGTCAAAGAGAAATTTTTACCAATTGAAGTAGCATATCTTCAAAGCTTTTGTTTCTTATAAAGAGTGATTTTTTAAAAGCTATAGGAAAGTTTTTAAATAAAAAAACACAAACAATTCAGAAAAATGCATGAAACCTTTATTTGAATCGATAGTACGGTCCTATAATTTAATGTTTGAAGATTATTTCATGTAAATGTTGACCTTGACTGCGCCTCGAATGGTCCAACCAAGTAGTCCAATTTTGGCATATTCTTTCCAAAATTTCGGCCGGTATCTCACGAATAAATTCTTCAATGTTGTCTTTCAATGCTTCAATTGAAGCGGACTTGTCTGTATGAGCTAAAGCTCATATCCATACAAACTATATCTATATGTTAAACATAGCCCCACAAAAAATAGTCTTAAAGCGTTAAATCGCATGAGCAAGGCGACCAATTAACCGGTCCCGAATGTGAAATAAAATATGCACCGTACTCGCCTCTCAATGAGTCCATTGTTGCGCGTGCTGTGTAGCATGTGGCAACGTCTTCTTATTGAAACCACATGTCATGCAAGTCAAGCTCTTGCATTTTGAGCAAAGAAAAGTTTGATATCATCTGACGGTTGCTTTCACCATTTTCAGTTACGTTACTATTAAAATCATCTTTAAAGAAGTACGGTACAATGATGCCTCCAGCCCATAAACCGCACCAAACTCTGAATTTTTCAGGATCCATTAGTAGCTTTTGGCTGATATTCACTCCAAAATTGACCATTTTGCTTATTTACGTAACCATTGAGTCAAAAATGAGCTTCGTCGCTCGCTGGAAGAAGTGCCTAATGAACTTTCTAACGGGAAAGTACTAATCAAATTCTTTGAAGTGCATTAAAGTTCTTCGGAAAATCAAAAACTTCTAAGAAAACTATTTTATTCTATATCTTTTTTTTTTAAAAGAGATCTACTTGAACCAAAAACCTTCATATCAGGTTAGGCACTTTATTGCAAACATCTACGTTGCCAAAAAATACTTCACTTTATTTTCGTTGAATTCTGGATTTTACGAGTAAGTTGATATTTTCAAATAAAATAAATACAAATCTCACATATTCTGAATAAGTTAAGAAAAATGCATCTATTTTATGAATTCGTTCGTAAGGCGAAGCAGAATTAAATGCACGTGTGAAGTACTATTCGTACTTATATACATAAAAGGTTACGTATCCTGCTCCCATCTCACAAAGTTGTTATTAATCTTCTTCCAGGGAACTACGGACGAATTATTTTCCCAGTTCAATTTGTGATTTTCTGGAATCTTTATTTGTGTACAGACACATTTTTGTAAGCCTATGAATTTTTCCAGCATACGAAAATATAAAATATTATTGTACTTTATTTAATATTTGAAATTCAAGGGAAGGATACCAAATTCTAAGAATTCATATTCATTTTTTTTTTCATTTCAAAACTAGATTCAATGAAGTCTTTCGTTTGGAAATAATATTTAAGGTTAAGGCGGAGGTGCATAGACTACCGAGCCCAGTTATAATTACATTTTTATACTATAACTGATGATACCCAATGGGGAATCAAAAACCGAAAACTCAATGCTGTATGCTGTAGCACGAGTGTAACCCTCCCACTATTTTTTTTGTAATAAGTGCATACTCAAGGCGATATTACTTCCCTTATTATTTAAAGACATAGTGTGAGCACTAGGAAGGGGAGAGAGCGGTTGAAAGGAATATTGCAATGGCTAAGAATTGTGGTAAGGCATTCCACATTCGCGTAGTACCGCTAAAGAACAAATCTCTGTACTTGACAGTACGACCGAATTGAGCTCGAGGGTATACTCATCATACTCGTCGTCGTTTCGTCGTTGCTGTTCTCGTCAATGGTGTCGTTGACTTTACTAGCTCCATCGTTACCATTTTCACTCCATTTAGCTCCATCCTTGTCATTCCCACCATCATTTTTGTTATTGTCATCAGGTGTTGTGACAAAAAAAAAGAAGGTACACGACTAGGCAGGCTTATTAAGTATGATAAGAGGACAATATCTATTTTTTATGTTGATAAACCTTCATTTAGGACAAAATGAGGTTCAGAAAAGATGCGTAGAAAAACGGAAAGATTCATGCGGGATGAAATGAGGACGTTGCAAAATTGTAGAGGATGATATGAGGTTCAATTATCCGTATGTAGGAGAAAATGAGGAGAAAAGATCCTTTTAAGGATCGAAATGGGGGCCAACATTTCGATTCTGGATTCCTCCGCTTAAACAATTTAATCACAATACCGGTTCTTCTAGGAATGCTCATTAGTTTATCCTGAGCCTAACTTCAGACCTTATGTAAAGTATAGAGATTCTTTCTTTAGACACCCTGCACGAATGTGGGACGCTTTACTAGGCTCAATATTTTCCCTCTCTTTACAAAGAGCAAATATTCTTTCTAATCCTGTCCTGTCCTCCATTCCTAATTGCTCGCACTTTGTTAAATCATTTTAAGGGTATTTATAACCCCTTTAGTGTGCGCTTAATATGAACAAAAACTCGTAAGATCGGGTTTTTAATGTTTATTGATTAAAGATATTTAGAATATCAAGTCAAAAGGAAATATTGTAAACCTAAGTAGTTTATTTATTAAAAATGACAGTAATTAAAAAAAATGATCTTATAAACTCATTTTTAAGTACAAAATTATTATGCTAAATTTTTTAACTGGAGTCCATTTTATCATAGCTGCTTAATGATTTCTTTATTGCATTTCAAGTATTGCATTCACAGGATGATGTAACAAGACGTAACGTAGATTCAGGAAATGGGTCAAAAACAATCTTATTGGAAGTGAGTTAGTTTTCCTCAAGAGTAAGTCGAAACAACGTTAAATTTACAAAGACTAGGCCTGGCAACGAGACGATGCTTTTGCTAATTTCATGTTGGTCTTGTGATTTAAGATTTACTTTTATCTAAGCAACTCTAATTTGAATTTTTAGAATTCTCTTTAAACAGAAATCGTCATCATCAATGGAATCTTATAGTTAATGGCGTTCTTTGTTGGTAACCGAATCTTAAAATAAAAGGTTTGTATTTAAACCGTTCTTACCGATGCTTAAGCTTGGGCAGGTGCTCGTTTGTTTTATTGAAATTTAGTTTAATTTGACGAACTAAAGAAGACTAAAAATAACACATTTTTGCATTTTTGTCTTCTATTTAGGAAAAAATGTAAAACCCCTTAAAAACTAGTATCATCTTGTTTTTGTTCTACCAGACAAGATCGATACTGGTCTCGTCTCGTAGCCAGTCCTAATAAAAACTTACTAAAAATCAACTTCAATTGAATATACGCAAACATTTTCGAAAATTATTTTGAAATTTGTTTCAAATATAAACGAGTTTTGTGACAACTATTAACTGAAGGTGTTAAGCAAAAAATTTAAAAACAAATATCCAACTAAACCCACGAGTAAGGTGATTAGGTACAACAACAATTTAATCGTTGTTTATGAGCGTTTTCAACTACTGCATAGTTTAAATATTTTTATTTTCTGATCTTAAATTGTATGTGCCAATGAGAAGATCTACAACATGCTTTATATGTGTTTCAAAAGTAAAAATTGAGTTGATTAGACACCAAGACCTTATCGGACTTGCACCAGCCGATAAAATTGGTCGAAGTCTTAACGACTTTTATTCTTACTTAAAAAAATAAAGATTCGTACAGATTAGACACAAATTGAGTTAAAAATAACTGTAAGGCCGCACTTTGAATAAGATCAATTTTAAGGTGTGTATCTAATTCTTGTGATTCTTAAAAGGAGAGTATTTCAAAATTCAAATAATCTGGAAAAAATTGTATCACGTGGACGATAAAACTATTGAATTTCGATCCCCGTGATGGGTCCAACTTTTATATCACGATTTTATAAAATAAAAAGGTTTTTAAAGCTTTATCACATTCGTGAAGTAGTTTTTGTGATATGGAGAACTATCAGTTTTTATGGAACAATTGACATTGGGGTCATTAAATCAAAAGTCAAACCAGAAATATTCCTTAATAATCTAATATCTTTTGACCCATAATCTTAGCACCAATTCACTCGGTGTGTATAACAAAAGCTTGGACTAGGGAGCAACATTTAAACTTTTTTTAATAACTGTCCTGCTTGGGTATAGTTAGTACCCACAGTCAATGAGGGTGGTCATGAGTTTAACGACAAAGAATCCTTAATTTCTGCAATTCAGTTAACGTTTAGCAAAATATGGTCGAAGTATGTCAAAAGGCTATAGGTTTCATATCTGAACCAATTTACGAAATGATTGAAAGTAAAGGTGGACATTCAAATTTGGAATTCAAACTAATAAAAATTTAAAATGTTTAACATTTTTTAATTAATTTAGAAATATATAATCATCAATGTTTGGAAAAAAGAATTATTTCGAAAATTCGGTTGAAGCGGAGCGTATTAGTGGGCTGGTGGAATAATTGGTCCGTAATCCTGGAGCTGTCATTTCGACAAGAGGGTGAGGCAGTTATAGCGCAACAAGTCAAACAGTTTATGCCACAACTGATTCATTGAATTCCCTTGATTACCTCCAAGTTCATACGATTTAAACTGCTACTTTAAGCCGGTAAACTAGAAATGATTGCCCACTTGAAAGACAAAATTCGCCAAGTCTGCTGATATATCGAATCCAGTAGTAGAAAAAGTCATTAAAATTTAGAACTCCAGATTAGACTATGCACGAGCCATATCAATACGGACGATAATTCTGGCCAAAGCTATCGGAAAAATCGCTTAATATGTTCAATTAACTCAGAAATTGATGATGCATGACTTTCCGTGTCGTTATTGGTTAGCAAATTTAAGGCTCAAAGAGTTTGAATTTCTTTCTGAAAAGGTGCATTTTAATCTTGGCAGCATACAAAATAACTGCATCCAATATTTGGGAGTGACAATTTGTTGTGAATTATGAAGAACTGGTATCATTGGAATTTTTTTCAATTCCATAATCCGTAACCTCTTTATACAACTGTTTTAACTGATAACTGTACCACTTCTCGACAAATTCTGTACTTCAATCGGCAAAGAATTGAAAACATGATGCATTCTCAGCAGAAAATAAGAAAGTTTTATAATTTAGCAATAAGACTTAAAAAATATTCCTTATTTTTGAAGTACCTATCTTCCAAATTGTATATACATATTATGTTTCTAAAATTTTCGTACACAAAAGTTAATATTTTCTTCAATCTATAATCTATCTTAGCAGGAGATTAAATGCATTTCATGCATACGTATCCCAAAAAATGAAGAGTAATGTTTGCTTAAGATAAATAATCCACCTAAAATATCTCAAATGACAAAATCAACAAAAGAAAATCTAAAGAAAGAATATTCCCCCAGAAAGATATTTTTAAAGAAACCAAATTTCCAATGGATAGTTGGTAGGAGAAAAAAGCGAACAGAAAATCAAGGAGTAAATTCATAGTTGTTTCATCTGCTGCCTCTCCTGTGAGTATTAAATATTGATTTTACGTATGTTTATCCTTTTATAGAAAACAAAATTCAAGTCAAAGTCACATGTGCTGTGCAATGTATTAGTACAATGCACATAAACATGATGTATACTACAATGTACATGATTGTAGTTCTTATACAAAGACTTTAGTCTTACAAATTTTGTATTATTAAATATAGATGTCAGACTTGTCGAATTTCAAATTTTGATAAATCTCTATACGTTTTATGATCCTTAGGATCTAAATCCATCGTTATAGAAAACTGTCCTTGTAAGTGTGTGGATGGACTTATCCGTCCGTATATTCTATAATAAGAAATACATTTAATTTTACAGATAATCCCGACATTATTTATCAGAAAAGTTTTGTCAAACAATATTCTATCAGAATTCCACAGTTAGTATAAAAAATGGAAAACAATAACTGAAATATGGGTTTGCTAAAAAACATCTCAGCGAAAACTTATCATAAGGACTTTCTGGTATTAGCAGGTATTATCCATGGATAAGGTCTGACTTCAAATTTTGTTATATAAACTTTTTTTTTTAAGGATGTGTACTCCCTCTTGTAAAGAATTGACAGATCAGTTTTGAGACTCAAAATCTAATTAAGAATTGTAAGTCATTAATTCCGGGTAATTTTGTGCTATAGCGGTTACATATTAGTTCCGTTCGCTTACTTTCTGCACTAAAATTAGTAAAAAGAGATATTTTAAATAGTGGGGGTAAAATTCTCTCACAAAAAGACAAAACTACAAAAAAGTAAGCGAACGTGGAAACAACAAATTTTTTCACAATTTGACCGCCAAAAAATTATAAGTTTTTAAACATCATCGTTTCATTTCGTGTTTAGATTTTTTTTCTTGTAAATGGATAAATTAAGACAACATGAACGTCAAGCAACATCATGCTGGCCCATTGTTTTTTTTATAAAAAGAAACGATTAATTTTAAAATTAAGTATTTACTTCTCTGTGAGCGCTTGCTTTTACGAAAAAACTTATACAAAATTTTTTTATAAGATTAAAAAATATACCTGTAAAACAAGTTTGTCTTCACATAAATGCCATTTGATTTGTCAAAAAAAAGCGCGATTCCTTCCAACATGCAACTCATCCGAGGACAACTCATCCCGGAAATAAAAAATACTTCTAACAATTGTTTGTGTATTCAACTAGTTCGTTCAAAGCTTTTTCCTTTGTTTAGCTTTATTAACTTCCCATAGGAAGTTATTGTAATTCAAGGTCCCTACAGTCGAAATAAAACATTTTTAGAAAGATGTCTGTGCGTGCGTACGTACGTACGTTCATTCGCTACGTTTTTTCCGTCGCTCGTCCATAGTTCAAGAACCAGAAGAGATATCGATTTCAAATACATTTTGTTATATAGATAAAAAAATGCAGAAAGGACTCTCAAAAAAATTGCGTGGGTTGTTTTTAGCTACCGACCTTGACGAAGTGAAGATAGCTTTATCTAAACTTAAATCAAACAAAGCTGCTGGAGCTGACGGCATCGCTGCCGAACTATTCAAAGCAGCTGGCGATGACTTGGTACGGAGCATGCACCAACTCATCTGCAAAATATGGTCGGAAGAAAGCATGCCCGATGAGTGGAATCTCAGCATAGTGTGCCCGATACATAAGAAAGGAACCCTCTCAACTGCGCCAACTACAGAGGCATCAGTCTCCTTAACATTGCGAATAAGATCCTCTCTGCCGTATTATGTGAACTTCTGAAGCCGTTCGTCAACAATCTGATTGGTCCTTATCAGTGTGGCTTCAGACCAGGAAAGTCCACTATCGACCAAATATTCACACTACGACAGATCTTGGAAAAAACCCAGGAACTTGAAACCGATACCCACAATCTCTTTATTGATTTTAA